>NC_084964.1:0-37500 GCF_949316205.1 Platichthys flesus | reverse complement strand
TTGGATCATCAGCCGCTTCTGATGTTCACATGTCACACACACACACACACACACACACACACACACACACACACACACACACTTCACCAGCTGACTTTTTTTTTCTCCGCACACCACACTCCAAGCTGCGCCCCGGTGTGACGTGGGGCCGGTCGGCAGCCCGCGTTGGGGAGTGTCTCCGGTCTGATTCTCCCTGAGCGACCCGAGGATGTGAACCGCGGGGCTTGCACGGTCCCTCGCGTTGAGGGCAGTGACTCCAATCGGGGGTCTGCGGGACCCGAGGGCACGCGCAGCGAGCCTGCCCGGCTGCTTGTATCTATTGACCGGAATGAACTGAACCTGTTCTTGCGCACGCGCACGCACACAAACACATGCTGGGTCAACCAGACCCTGGGACAACACAAGGGTGTTAAGTTTGTTGCCCCTTCGCCGTATCTCCGGGTGATAATTTATTCTGTTTTTTAATCCAAAATAAGATATTTACATGGTGAGTAAGTACAGTTTTATTAGCTGATCGCTGTAATAATGAATCATGCATTTTGCTGTGTGTTGCGAAAAAAGAGTATGGAATGAATATATGTATGATTCGAAAGGTAAAGTATACTGCTATAGCCAATGTATAAAAATGCCAATTCATAAAAATGCAGGATTGCTTGACGCTGTCAAGCTAAGATCATTCAAGCCGATGTTACAGAGAAAGCAGAGCAACACGGCCGCTGTCTACAAAGATCTTTAGATGGCAGAGAGAGTGAAGAGGCAGGATTCATGTGGAGGAGATGATGAGACGAAGAAGAAGAAGAAGAAGAAGAAGAAGAAGCTGCTGTTGTTGGCTCTGAACTGGACTGCCTCACAAAAGTGGCAGAGAGTAGGACCCTGAGACAACGAGCACCGCACCCACTACACAGAAGTCTCATCGGACAGAGGAGGTTTTTTTAGTCGCACAGACTCCTGACACTGTCATGCTCATCCGACAGGCTGAGGAGGTCCTTTGTCCCCAGGGCCGTTCAGCTACATAACGCCGTGCAGAAGGGGGGATTTCCCTGCATGAGTCTACCTCAGTCTGCCCTGCTCTTCTCTACTTTTCTCTGCTCATCTCATCTCATTATTATATACCAACCTACTCTCCATCCCTTTACTGGCTATACAGGCCACATGCAAAGCCTTTACCACTACATATTCAAAATATATTTAGATAATTATATATATATATATATTATTCTGCTGTTTTTATATATATACAGTTTATATTTTATTGTACTATCCACTCCAGCAGCACGAGAACAGTTTCCTACTGGGCACTGACACAATCACATCATTGCATTCCATTCCTGTATCTGTAAATATGTTCTCCTTATGTGATATATGTATGTATGTCAGTGATGTGTTCAGTGTACATGTTACTGGATGATATGAATTTCCCATGGGATTAATAAAGTACACATCTATCTATCTAAGAAGAAGAAGAAGAAGAAGAAGAAGAAGAAGAAGAAGAAGAAGAAGAAGAAGAAGACTCTTGGGCAGTAATAATAATAAAAAGAAGCAAATTTTAATTATTTCTCCAACAGCTGCACGACACATGTAAAGACGTAGGCCGGTGTTACATGATGCCGGTCGCTTGTAAGTCGGGGTCCCCATAACTCATAAGGAACTCATAAGGATGTACCTGCACCAAAAGAAAGGCAGGTCCTCCAGCAGTTTATGGGTTAGGTTGAAAAGATGATACATAGCGTGTGTGTTTTTATCAATGCTACACTTGTCATTGTCCATTTTTTCAAGTAATGTTTTTAGGAAATTCATTTTCATTATTTCTCTTATAGCTGCATGACACATGCAAAGACCATGCTCCAAGTTGCGCGCCGGTGTGACCTAGGGCCTTTGGGATGCCCGCGTCGGGGAGTCTCTTCAAGATTCAACATTCAACGTTCAATAATTTGTATTGTCAAATGTACAACAATCACATTGTCGCAGTCGCTGGCAGTGAAATGCTTGAGTCACAGGCTCTCTTCTAGCAATGCTCACGTAATTACAACCTAAAATATAAAATAGAAATATTTTGAAATAGAATGAAATATAGTATATATATATATATATATAATATATATTGTTAACAGCTGAAGAGAAAATAAAACATCAATAGTGGTAAGTTTGTGCGATGATGCAAATATGCAAATATGTCACGGTGCTGGTTTTTCGGGAGTCATTGCAGTTCAGAGGAGGTTAAAAATCTCATGGCCTGGGGAATGAAACTGTCTCTGAGCCTGGTGGTGCGGGCCCTGATGCTGCGGTACCGTCGGCCAGATGGCAGCAAGCAAAAATGTCTACGGCTGGGGTGAAAGGGGTCTGTCTCTAGAAGTCCTCTATGGATGGTGGCACCGTACATGGGGTGATGTGCTGGGCGGACTTCATCACCTCCTGTAGAGCCTTACGGCTCAGGGCGGTGCAACTGCCGCACCGGTCGGTGATGCTCTCTGTGGTGCACCTGTAAGTGTACGTTGCCTGGAGAATCCTGGAGTTCACGTGGAGCCTCGGCAGCCTGCGGAGGAAGAAGAGTCGCTGCCTGGCCGTCGTCCTCTGGGAGACATGCAGACACTACATCAGCACTGCTGGTTTGAGTTTTGTAATCTGTAAACCGTGTGCTTTGTCCGTGCCTGGATGAAGAAGACTCTCTGGGACCCGAAGGCTCGCAGAGAGTCTCGCAGAGAGTCTTCTTTTCTTCTCCTGCTCCTCCTTCTCCTTCTTCTTCTTCTTCTTCTTCTTCTTCTCATCACCGAGCAAGAACAGGCACGACAAGGGGAGCCCGGCACGGCTAAGCGAGTCTTTTTTTTCGCCTTCTCCTCATTCTTCATCTTCTTTTTCTCATCACCGAGCAAGAACAGGCTCGAGTACAAGACAAGAGGAGCCGGACAGGCACGGCTAAGCGAGTCTTCTTTTTCGCCTTCTCCTCATTCTTCATCTTCTTTTTTTCATCGCCGAGCAAGAACAGGCTCGAGTACACGTCAAGGGGAGCCGCACAGGCACGGCTTCGCGAGTCTTCTTTTTCGCCTTCCCCTCCTTCTACTTCTTCTTCTCATCACCGAGCAAGAACAGGCTCGAGTACACGACAAGGGGAGCCGCACAGGCACGGCTTCGCAAGTCTTCTTTTTTCGCCTTCTCCTCATTTTTCATCTTATTTTTTTCATCACCGAGCAAGAACAGGCTCGAGTACACGACAAGGGGAGCCAAACAGGCTCGGCTCCACGTGTCTCAGGGTCACAGTGATGTTTCTCCCATCGCCGTCCCTGTGACCCTGAGACTCGCGAAGCCGTGCTTGTCCGGCTCCCCTCGACGTGTACTCAGCCCTCAATGCCAGCAACCAAGCAAGCCTCTCGGCGCGGGCCCCTAGGTTTTAGACACCCAGCCCGTAGAGACTCGCCAACGCGGGCATCCCATGGGTCCTAGGTCACAGGCATGCAACTTGGAGCCTGGGTGCTGAGATTACTCCGACCCTACGTCTTTGCATGTGTCGTTCAGCTGTGAGAGAAATAATACAAATGTGTTTCTATTTTATTTTTATAACTGCACAAGTCTTCTTTTTCTCCTTCTCCTCATTCTTCATCTTCTTCTTCTCATCACCGAGCAAGAACAGGCTCGAGTATCCGACAAGGGGAGCCGTACAGGCACGGCTTTGCGAGTCTTCTTTTCTTCTCCTTCTCCTCATTCTTCATCTTTTTCTTCTCATCACCGAGCAAGAACAGGCTCGAGTACACGACGAGGGGAGCCGGACAGGCACGGCTTTGCAAATCTCAGGGTCACCGGCACGCAACTTGGAGCCTGGCATAATGAGATTACACCGGCCCTATGTCTTTGCATGTGTCGTTCAGCTATAAGAGAAATAATACAAATTAGTTTCTTTTTTATTATAATTACTGCACAAATCTTCTTTTTCTCCATCTCTTCATTCTTCATTCTTCTTCTTCTTCTTCTTCTACTTCTGCTTCTTCTTCTTCTTCTTCTTCTTCTTCTTCGTTGGTGGAGGTGTAGTTGTGAAGAGAGGAGGTGAAGGAAAGCGCGTTCAAACTTTTTCAGGTTTATATATGTTTATTTGTATGATCATTGTTTTGTAGTGTTTGTGTACGTGTAGTGTAGTTTTCTGTGTGTTGTGCGTGTCTCGTGGCGGGGATGGCGTCCGCAGGGACGCCGCCGATGTCCCTGAGACATGGCGTCAGGCTGGTGCCTCAGCTCAGCTCCACAGTGGAGCAGGTGCTGTTGGCCGTGGGGGAGCAGGTGGGTCACGGGAACATCACCTACGCTTCCAGGATGAACAAGGCGCTGGTGATCTTCTTTAAGGATCCAGACTCGGTCACTAAGCTCATTGAAAGCGGGGTTACAGTAGAGGAGGAGTTCATTCAGGTGTCCCCGTTAGCGGTAGTTTCCACCCGGATCACCGTGTCAGGTGTCCCTCCGTTCATCCCCAATGAGGCGCTGGAGCGAGAGCTGCGGCGCTTCGGGAAGTTCGCGAGTGGGTTCCGCGCGGTGGGTCTGGGCTGCAAAGACCTGAAGCTGAAGCACGTCCAGTCTCTGAGGAGACAAGCTTTCATGTTTCTGGAGAATGAGTCTCAGACACTAGACGTGTCTTTCCGGGTTCGCTACGAGGAACAGTTCTACATGGTTTATGCGAGCTCGGGGAGCATGAAGTGTTTTCAGTGTGGAGAAGTGGGACACAAGAAAGTGACGTGCCCGAACGGGAGACGGGCGGGGGGGGCCGCTGGAGCGGAAGGAGGGGAGGGCAGCGCTGGGGTGACTCGGCCTGCGTGGGGCCGGTCGGCCGGTGCTGCTGCGTCCTCTGCGGCTACTGGTTCTGCTGCTGCGGCTCCCGGTGCCGCGGATGCGGTTCCGGTGGCTGCGGCTCCCGGTGCCGCGGATGCGGTTACGGGGGCTGGGGCTCCCGGTGCCGCGGATGCGTTTCCGGTGGCTCCCGGTGCCGCGGATGCGGTTCCAGGGGCGGCGGCTCCCGGTGCCGCGGATGCGGTTCCGGTGGCTGCGGCTCCCGGATCGGCTCCGGTGGTACCGGTAGTGCCGGTGGCTGCGGTGAGGTCGAAGAAGAGATGTGAGAAACAGGTTGAAATAGAAAAGGTGGTTGTTGCCGAGCAACAACAGGAGATGCAGTGTGGTCCTGCACAGCAGGCAGAACCACAGGCTGAAGTAAACAACAGTCAGGTTAGTGAGATGGATGTGGAGGAAGATTATGAATCTGATAATGTGTCTTTAGCTGACAGCATCTCACTAAGCGCAGATTTATATTCATTAAAAGAGGTCAATGAGTTTCTGGATGAATCATTTGGCAAAGCAGTGGAAGTAGGGGAGTACTTCCCAGACGTAGGAAAGTTCATTCAGACAGTCAGTACACTGCAGAAGGTGGTGGGGACGGATGTCCTGGATGAGAAAAGAAGGTATAGGCTCAGGAAGCATGTCACTGCGGCTAAAAAAGGTCTACCATGTAATATACGATCCAAGAGAAGAAAAAGTTGTAAATAAAATTGACCATGACCATTCATCACTGGGTGTTTTCGTTCTGCTTTGTGTACCTGTTTGTCTTTTTAAGCTGCATTTTTTATCCTCTCATGGCATTACGGGTAGCCTCATTAAACATTAACGGGGGTAGAAGTGCTCAGAAAAGGTTTTTAGTATCAGAACTTTTTAAAGTAAAAAAGCTGGATGTCCGTTTTTTACAGGAGACACACAGTGATTGCCTGAATGAGACAGACTGGGGAGTATGGTGGGGGGGGCAGCACATACTCAGCCATGGCTCTAACCTGAGCGCAGGAGTCGCTGTGTTATTTTCTCCCTCTTTAAACATGACAATTCTATCCAGCACAGAGAGCATGGCAGGCAGGTTTCTGACTATAAGAGTAGAAATACACAGTATTATTTTTAATTTAATCAACGTGTATGCACACAACCAAGGTCCTGAACGGGTTACTCTTTTTAAATTATTAAAAAACATGTTGGGTAGTGTTGGTCAAGGGGAATGTATTGTAATGGGGGGGGGATTGGAACTGCTGCACGGATGTCAATCTGGACCGAACAGGACAGGAGCTCCATCCTCAGTCCTCCTCTTTCCTGGGCCAGACAGTCAAGGAGGCAGTTCTAGTGGACCCGTGGAGGAGGCAAAATCCTTCGGCCAGGCAGTACACCTGGATAAAGATAACAGACGGCAGGATCCATGGTGCCCGGCTGGACAGATTTTACATATCCGCTCCTTTTATTACCCGTGTGACAAACTGTCAAATTCACCCGGTTGGCTTCACAGACCATCATTTAGTTCTAGTAGATCTACTTTTATCTCCTGCTAGAAAGCCTGGATCCTTCTGGCATTTTAATGTTAAGCTTTTAAAGGATTTAAATTTCTGTGGGAATTTTAAGCTGTTCTGGGCCAACTGGGAATCAAAGAAAGAGTTGTTTCCCTCCCTGTGTCAGTGGTGGGAGGTTGGCAAGGGTCAGATTAAGGTCTTCTGCCAGCAATACACTGCGTACTCCTCAGGGAACATTAAAAGAGCAATGGAGCAGCTAGAGGCCGACATAAAGGAGCTGGAAAGTGTACCTACCAACACGGAGACATCAAAAACTAAAAAACAACAACTAAACTCCTTTCTCCAGGAGAAGGCCAAAGGAGCTCTGGTTCGAGCTCGGTTCCAGAAATTAAAAGACATAGACGCACCCACTTCTTTCTTTTTTAATCTGGAGAGATCCGTGGCCCAGGGGAAGCAGATGGTGGGTCTCCGGCTGCCGGATGGGAATATAACAGCAGAACCAGCCGAGATGAGGAGACACGCAGTGGAGTTTTATTCCGACCTGTTTGGGGCAGAGGAGTGTGACGCTGAAGCTGTTGTTGTGCAATAGTAGGAGTAGAATTGACGTTGGCTAATTATTAATAATCATGAAATATTATTATTAAAATAACAATTATTTCTTAAAAATAATCAAAAATGATAAAGCTATTAATTAAGAATAGTAACACATTTAATTAGAAATGATACGGTTATCCATTAATAATAGTTAAAATAATTAATGAAAACAATAAAATTATCAATTAAGAATAATACAAATCTGTAATCATTGCTTATTGTCGCGGGGCAACACCCTGGTTACAGGGACCAACAATTCAATCTTTAAATATCAGTCTCAATGATATAGGTTATATTAATAATCTCAATATTTAGTATTAATGATTATATAATAAACAATGAAGGGTTTTAAGTTCGAACACAGGCTATAGTAATCCAGCTATATACACATACATATGCACAAATAATCACAGAAATACAAATACTTTAATTACAAAAGTATTTATTAAAAAGGGGAAATAAAGTTAATGTTATTTCAATGATTCTTCATTTAACAAACTCCGATATTTCAAAGATAAACACAGCAGCAGCACTTATCACAATTCAGAAGGTACATGTAAAACCGGCGGTCTACCTATGTATGTCTGTCATGGTATGCGTGTGTGTCTGTGTCAAAGTGTCTCTCTGTGTGTGTGTGTCTATGTGTGTGCATGTGAAATACAGTTAGTGTTATTTAATGATTCATCATTTTAACAAACTCCCATATTTCAAAGATAACAACAGCAGCCGCTTAACACAATTTAGAAAACACATGTATTCATCTATGTGTATCTGTGTGTGTGTATCTGTCTGTGTCTATCAATGTGTGTGTGTGTGTGTGTGTGTGTGTGTGTGTGTGTAAGAGCGAGAGAGAGAGAGAGAGAGAGAGAGAAAAAGAAGGGGGGCGTGGCGATGACAAAGTCACGTCACATCTAAGATGGCGGTTACTTTAGTGAAGCCACGTTGCGAAAAGCAAAATGGCTGCTGGTCACTGACCTTAACAAAGGGGATCTTTAAGACAAAGAGATTTCTTATCTCTTGGTTTTGGCGCCGAATGGCGTCGAGATGAATAAATGCTCGTTAAATCTAGATTTCTCCATGTAACATGAAATGTATAAATGTAGGTCGGGACGTGTGTAAAAACAGGTTTAGGAGGAGAGAGAGAGAGAGAGAGAGAGAGAGAGAGAGAGAGAGAGATCAGGAAACATCGTCAGAGACAACTACTAGCAAAGCAGGCAGTCCAGTTACGTGAGATTTATCTTTTAACAGATGTAAATCTCCGCACAATATCTCTGACGGTAACACGCAAAAAGGGAAGGGCCGGCTCTGTACCGCGCTCTTCTCAAAAACACAATAAACAAAGGAACCGGATGTGTCGGCCCGCCGTGTAGCACGGCTAAAAACAGATCAGCGATCTACAAACAAACATACAATCAAACAAAACACGCTAAGTATTTAAACTAGTCTCTGCCCAGACAATAAAGCCTCTTACTGTGACCTCCGCGGTGTTGCTTGCGCGTTGGGGCGCGGATTTCCCGGAAGTCCAGTGAATCTGTCGTTAAACCTCAGGATGCGTGCGAACGGGCGGATTCCTGGAAAACAAATCAGTGTCCTGGTCTCTTAAGCGGTGCTCCGGTGGGTCTCGTGGTTGCAACGGAGGTCAGCGCTGGACCGAAAAGAGCGAAGTCTCTTACTCTTGGAACGGGATTCGGCTTCGTCTCTTCTGCAGGGATGAGCAGCGGTTGACGCAGCTGTGGATTTGGAAAGAAAGTCTCTGAGCTCGGCCAGCGAGCGAGTTCCTGTGCACGGCCTTTTCAAGTTAAAAACAAAAATAGTCTCTATCAAAGTAAGATCAGACTTAACATAAAAGAAAATGAAAGAAATGAAAGAAAATAACTCTGGTTGCCCCCTTTAGCAACTAAATCATCTGGAAAGACCCGGAGGGGTCTGTTGACGTCTTCAGAGCAGGGAAAATGGCAGCGATTTTTGATGTCTCAGTGGTTTTATTCTACCTGAGAGGTTCTGCCTCCTTGAGGTGCTGGTCATAGGATGATGCTGGCTTTAAGCCAATTGAGTGTCAGAGTTGGACCTCAGTGGGCGGGGCTTGGAACTCAGCGGGGGTCCTGAAGGCTCTTCAGGACATTTCCCAACCACCAGGGGGAGATTCTCAGGCCTGCTGGAGAATGTTTTCCCTCCAAAAGTTTTACGACCCTTTGTCCTCACCGTCGGCTCCAGTGTCTGGTGTTCAGCCTCTGGACTGTGGCCCAACACTGTGGCCGAGTTGCTGCAGGACCTCCCACAGCTGAGTCCAGGTGAGAGGGACATCCTGAGCTCGGACATCACTCTGGAGGAGCTGACCACTGCAGTTTCGCAGATGGCTGCAGGCAAGTCACCAGGTTTGGATGGATTACCGGCAGATTTTTTAAAACATTTCTGGAACTTTATGGGACAGGATCTGCTGGATGTCTTGAAGGAGTCGATTGGGAAGGGGCTTCTTCCAGCCTCCTGCAGACGAGCTGTAATATCACTCCTGCCCAAGAAAGGGGATCTGACCCTGCTGAAAAACTGAAGACCCGTCTCTCTTTTATGTAGTGACTATAAAGTTTTATCTAAGGTTTTAGCAAATAGATTCAAGGTTTTTATGGAAGTGTTTATTGGTGCTGACCAATCCTATTGTGTACCAGGTAGGTCAATGCAAGACAATTTGTTTTTAATGAGAGACATTTTTGATCTGTGTACAACGTGTAATATTAATATTGGCATTATTTCCATTGACCAGGAAAAAGCATTTGATCGTGTCGATCGTTCATTCCTGTTTTCCACACTGCAGGCTTTCGGTGTTGGGGAGCATTTTCTGTCCTGGGTGAAACTATTATATAATGATACGTGTTGTGTTTTGAAGGTGGGGGGAGGGCTGAGCAGACCTGTACCAGTTGAAAGAGGGATAAGGCAGGGCTGTCCAATATCAGGCCAGCTCTACAGCGTGGCCATCGAACCTCTCCTGTGTCGGCTCAGGACTCGGTTGAAAGGCCTGCATCTGCCAGAGCTGCCTCAAAGTCCCCCTATAATAATATCAGCTTATGCGGATGATGTGAACATCTTTGTCAAGGATCAGGCAGACATACAAGAATTAGAGGGCAGTCTGTCATTGTATGCGAAGGCTTCATCGGCAAAAGTTAACTGGGGTAAGAGTGAAGCCTGTGTGATTGGTCAGTGGGACGCAGGGAGAGTACCCCGTCTCCCTGGGAACCTGACATGGGGAATTAAAGGGTTAAAAGTCCTCGGCTTGCATATCGGCAGTGAAGAGATAGAGAGGCAGAACTGGGAGGGAGTGCTGGGAAAGGTGCAGGTCAAGTTGTCTAAATGGAAATGGTTGCTACCCCAGTTGTCCTACAGGGGAAGAAGTCTGATAGTCAATAACCTGGTTGCAGCATCCCTGTGGCACAGACTCTATGTGCTCACTCCTCCACCGGGACTCATGGAGCAACTACAGAGGCTCCTGGTCGACTTCTTCTGGTCGGGTCACCACTGGGTGCGGGCGTCCGTGCTGTACCTCCCTGTGGCAGAGGGGGGCCATGGACTAACCGACATCATCGCCAGGACAGCTGCCTTCAGGCTGCAGGCAGCCCAGAGGCTCCTGTACGGCCCCACACTGTGCTGGTCGGCTGTGGCACGCCTGCTGCTCTGGAGAGCCGGGGGCCTTGGTTATGACAAACAGCTGTTCCTGTTGAACTCTCCGCAGCACAAACTAACTGGACTCACGCAGTTTTACACCTCTGTGATAGATGCCTGGAGGACACTCACTTTCACGAGACCTCCTGACCCCGCGCCTGGGATGTGGCTATTTGAGGAGCCACTGTTTGATAATGGGTTCCTGGTCACTTCAGTCCTGACATCCACACCCACTTCAACAACGGTAAAAAACAAGTTCAGGGAGGCAGGAATAGTGAAGCTGACCCGGACGTCACTTGAGAGGCTGGTAGAGGTGACGGGAATTCGATCCACCAGAATGCTGCGGAGCCTCGTGGATGAGGTGTGGCAGGCACTGCCCCAGGCTCTGCGGACCTTCGCCCAGAACAAAAGTCAGGCGGACCAGTGGACCAAAACACAGGAATACGTGTTCCCTATCCTGAAGGTGAGTCCTGCAGTGGGGGAGTGGACAGAAGAGAGCGGCCAACTGCTAGCCCTCAGGACTCCAGCACTGGGCACCTTCAACAACTCTGGAGGGAAACAGCTCTACCATAGCTGCGTGAAGGTCCTGAACTGTCGCTCTCTTGAAGGAGTCAGGGAGTCGAAATGGATTGAGGTTTTTGGCTCAGACTATTCCCCTAGTGGCAGCTGGCGGGTCCTGTATAAACCTCCGGTGGAGAGACGGATGGCAGACATCCAGTGGAGAATTATACATGGAGCTCTAGCTACAAACAGATACAGAGCTCACCTGGACCCAAGCACTGAGGGGGGGTGTCCATTCTGTTCACTGCCTGAGACCCTGGAGCACTTAGTGGTGTCCTGTCCCAGGTTAGCTGAAATGTTTAAACAACTGCAGGAGTGGGTGGGGGGGTTAGGAGAGGTTTTCTCGTTGCCGTAGTAATTGATAATGTCTCTTAAATAAAGTTATTTAAAAGTCAAAGTCTTCTTCTTCTTCTTCTTCTTCTTCTCATCACCGAGCAAGAACAGGCTCGAGTACAAAATGATTTTAAGTTGTGGAATCCCCAATGAAAAAGTTGCAACTGAACGTTTTTTTCAGTCTAAATGGCACAAGGTGCACAAAAGCGCTGGAAACGGTGAGATAAGCCTATTTTTTCAACTATGGTTAAAATCTTCATTTTTTCATCACAGATAAGCCTAAGGTGCACAAAAGCGCTGGAAACGGTGAGATAAGCCTGTTTTAGCAACTTTGGTTAATGTTTGCAGGTTTCATGGACTAAAGCTGAAAATCAGTGCTGTTTGACTGCCATAATGAAATAGGGTTACTCATCAACGTATTTTCTCAAAAGGTCTGCAGTCAAATTACTTGATACTTACCATGCTTACAGTGGATGTTGATAATGAATAAGGGTAATTTGAAATCTTGGTTTCAACTCTAAAGGAATTCTTTAAACAAATGATTTTAAGTCGTGGAATCCCCAATGAAAAAGTTGCAACTGAACGGTTTTTTCAGTCTAAATGGCACAAGGTGCACAAAAAGCGCTGGAAACGGTGAGATAAGCATATTTTTGCAACTTTGGTTGATGTTTTTTGGAGGTTTCATGGACTAAAGCTGAAAATCAGTGCTGTTTGACTGCCATAATAAAATAGGGTCACTCATCAACGTATTTTCTCAAAAGGTCTGCAGTCATATTGCTTGATACTCACCATGCTTACAGTGGATGTTTATAATGGAAAAAGGGTAATTTGAAATCTTGGTTTCAACTCTAAAGGAATTCTTTAAACAAATGATTTTAAGTTTTGGAATCCCCAATGAAAAAGTTGCAACTGAACAGTTTTTTCAGTCTAAATGGCACAAGGTGCAGAAAAGCGCTGGAAACGGTGAGAGAAGCCTATTTTAGCAACTTTGGTTGAAATCGTCATTTTTTCATCACAGAAAAGCCTAAGGTGCACAAAAGCGTTGGAAACGGTGAGATAAGCTTGTTTTAGCAACTTTGGTTGAAATCTTAATTTTTTAATCTAAGTTAAGCCTAAGATGCACAAAAAGCGCTGGAAACGGTGAGATAAGCATATTTTTGCAACTTTGGTTAATGTATGGAGGTTTCATGGACTAAAGCTGAAAGTCAGTGCTGTTTGACTGCCATAATAAAATAGGGTCAATCATCAACGTATTTTCTCAAATGGTCTGCAGTCATATTACTTGATACTTACCATGCTTACAGTGGATGTTTATAATGAAAAAGGGTAATTTGAAATCTTGGTTTCAACTCTAAAGGAATTCTTTAAACAAATGATTTTAAGTTGTGGAATCCCCAATGAAAAAGTTGCAACTGAACGGTTGTTTCAGTCTAAATGGCACAAGGTGCACAAAAGCGCTGGAAACGGTGAGATAAGCCTATTTTTTCAACTATGGTTAAAATCTTCATTTTTTCATCACAGATGAGCCTAAGGTGCACAAAAGCGCTGGAAACGGTGAGATAAGCCTGTTTTAGCAACTTTGGTTGAAATATTCATTTTTTCATCACAGATAAGCCTAAGGTGCAGAAAAGCGCTGGAAACGGTGAGAGAAGGCTATTTTAGCAACTTTGGTTGAAATCTTCATTTTTTCATCACAGATCAGCCTAAGGTGCACAAAAGCGCTGGAAACGTTGAGATAAGCATGTTTTAGCACCTTTGGTTGAAATCTTCATTTTTTCATCACAGATAAGCCTAAGGTGCACAAAAGCGCTGGAAACGGTGAGATAAGCCTGTTTTAGCAACTTTGGTTGAAATCTTCATTTTTTCATCACAGATAAGCCTAAGATGCACAAAAAGCGCTGGAAACGGTGAGATAAGCATATTTTTGCAACTTTGGTTAATTTTTGGAGGTTTCATGGACTAAAGCTGAAAATCAGTGCTGTTTGACTGCCATAATAAAATAGGGTCACTCATCAACGTATTTTCTCAAAAGCTCTACAGTCATATTGCTTGATACTCACCATGCTTACAGTGGATGTTTATAATGAAAAAGGGTAATTTGAAATCTTGGTTTCAACTCTAAAAGAATTCTTTAAACACATGATTTTAAGTCTTGGAATCCCCAATGAAAAAGTTACAGCTGAACGTTTTTCTCAGTCTAAATGGCACAAGGTGCACAAAAGCGCTGGAAACGGTGAGATAAGCCTGTTTTAGCAACTTTGGTTGAAATCTTCATTTTTTCATCACAGATAAGCCTGAGGTGCACAAAAGCGCTGGAAACGGTGAGATTAGCCTGTTTTAGCAACTTTGGTTAAATCTTCATTTTTTCATCACAGATCAGCCTAAGATGTACAAAAAGCGCCGGAAACGTTGAGATAAGCCTGTTTTAGCAACTTTGGTTGAAATCTTCATTTTTTCATCACAGTTAAGCCTAAGATGCACAAAAAGCGCTGGAAACGGTGAGATAAGCCTATTTGTGCAACTTTGGTTAATGTTTGGAGGTTTCATGGACTAAAGGGTAAGCGTGCTGCGTCATTTCCTGTTTTCTTGCCACTGGTGGTGGTCGCTCTGCGAATTAGCTCCGCTGCTAAACACAACTGTTTCCCTGTAGCACTACGGCTAAAATCACCGGTCTGTAGTTAAACACTCGCACATACCAACCCTTATTCTATCGTGCTTAGTGATTCTGTGTTCTGTCTGAGCTCACCTTCGTAGCTATATAGCAGCGATGTCTTCTCTCTCTCCCTGTTGCTCTACTGCTCTCTCTTGCTCCGAGTGTCTAATGTTTACCTACTCCTCTGCCTCCCTTAACAGTAGTGGTACATGTAATAAGTGTAGTGTGTTGATAGCGATGGAGGCTCGGCTTAGCGACTTAGAAGCTCGGCTCAGCAGCTTAGAAACTCCGTTAGCTGTAGTTAGCCGGCTCCCGCTAGCCGCGGAGCCACCTAGCTTAGCACGTAGCTTAGCCTTAACGAGCAGTCCCCAGACTAGTCCCGTGCAGCCGGGAGCCCAGGGCAGATGGGTGACGTTCCAGAGGGGGCATAGTGCTAGACTTAGAAAGCCCACGATTAAAGAGCCACCAGCTCACGTTTCAAATAGATTCTCTCCACTCAGCGAGGCACCCGCTGATAAACAAACTCTGATTATTGGCGACTCGGTTCTGAGAAACGTCAGTTTAGCGACACCAGCGACCATAGTTAATTGTATCCCAGGGGCCAGAGCCGGCGACATCGAATCTAAACTTAAGTTAATGGCTAAATCTAAAAAAGGTAAATACAATAAAATCGTAATTCACGTCGGCAGCAACGACTCCCGGCTTTGTATGTCGGAGGTCACTAAATTGAATGTTGAGTCGGTGTGTGCTTTTGCTAAAACGATGTCGGACACAGTAGTTTTCTCTGGCCCGCTCCCTAATACAACAGGTGATGACATGTTTAGCCGCATGTTGTCTTTTAACCGCTGGCTGTCGAGGTGGTGTCCTGTAAACGGCGTGGGCTTTATAGATAATTGGCTAACTTTTTTGAGAAAACCTGGTCTTGTTAGGAGAGACGGCGTTCATCCCACTTGGGATGGAGCAGCTCTCTTATCTAGGAATATTACTAAGTCTATAACATGACAACCCATAGTTGGGACCAGGAAGCAGAGCTGCAGTGCTAAACACTTCTCTGCGCTCCCTCTGGATCAGTCACAAAACCCCATAGAGATTGTGTCTGTTCACGGTCCGATTAAATGATTGAAATTAAACAATAATAGAGCGAGAACTCCACACAAAAATTTAATACAAATTAAAACAACCTCTGAAACAATACAGGAAACCCAGACTTTTAAATGTGGTCTTTTAAACATTAGATCACTGGAAAAAAAGGCTCTTTTAGTTGAAATAGTCTCTGATTACAACATAGATTTATTGTCCCTCACTGAGACGTGGCTGCATCCTGATGATTATGTCAGTCTAAATGAATCTACTCCCCCCAGTCATATCAATTCACAGGTTCCTAGAGAAATTGGGCGAGGAGGTGGAGTTGCTGCTATTTTTAACTCCAGTCTATCAATTAATCCTAAACCTAAACTCAGCTACAAGTCATTTGAATGTCTGGTTCTTAGTCTTCCACGCCAATCCAGGAACCACCAACAGCCAATCATATTTGCCGTAGTTTACCGTGCTCCCAGGGCTTATACTGAATTTTTAAAGGAATTCCCTGAGTTTTTATCAAACTTAGTCCTAAAGACCGATAAAATTATTATTGTTGGTGACTTTAATATTCATGTTGATAATAATAAAGATTGCCTTAGCGTAGCATTTATTTCAATACTAGACTCTATTGGTTTCAGTCAGTGTGTGCACAAACCTACTCATTGTGGTAACCACACACTTGACCTTGTATTATCGTACGGTGTCGCAATTGAAAATTTAACAGTACTTCCGCGCAATCCAGTTCTATCAGACCATAATTTAATAACCTTTGATTTTTCAATAACTGAATATATGCCACTAATAAAAAATTCATTTTCTAGATGTCTACCTGATAGTGCTGTAGCTAAATTTAAGGAAATAATCCCAATTACATTTAAACCCGTATTAGCAGTAGATATAAACAACAAATTCTTTAAAACCCTGAGCTCCATTGAGATCGACCACCTCGTCGATAGCTCTGCAGACTCATTACGATTAACATTAGACTCAATAGCGCCTCTAAAAAAGAAAAATGTCAAACATAGTAAATTAGCTCCGTGGTATAATTCCCAGACAAATGAGTTAAAACAATTATCAAGAAAACTAGAAAGGAAGTGGCGCTCCAGCAACAATGTTGAAAACCTCATAGACTGGAAGAATAGTGTTAAAGAATATAAAAAGGCTCTCCACAAAGTAAGAGCAGCCTACTATTCAAAACTAATAGAAGAGAATAAAAATAACCCCAGGTTTCTCTTCTGCACTGTAGCCAGGCTGACAGAGAGTCACACCTCCACCGAACCCAGTATTCCTCCATCCCTAAATATCAATATCTTTATGACCTTTTTTAATGATAAAATTCAAACTATTAGAAATAAAATCAACCATCTCCTGCCCTCAATTGGCACTAATACCCTCCCAACAACAGAGATCTCAGAAACGGCTGAGAATCCTACCCATTACTTAGACAGCTTCTCTCTGATCACCCGTGATCAGTTTACCAAATTAATCTCAGGTTCTAAACCAACAACCTGTATCTTAGATCAAATTCCTACCAACTTACTTAAAGACATTCTGCCCCTAATTGATAGTTCGTTACTTAACATTATCAATCTGTCATTATCATCAGGTTATGTACCACAGTCTTTTAAAATAGCTGTCATCAAACCCCTACTCAAAAAACCCACCCTAGACCCAGAGGTTTTAGCCAATTACAGACCAATATCTAACCTCTCCTTCATTTCTAAAATCTTAGAAAAAGTGGTAGCCAATCTGCTGTGTGAGTTTCTCCAGGAAAATAATATATATGAAGACTTTCAATCGGGGTTTAGAGCCAATCACAGTACAGAGACAGCCTTGGCAAAAGTCACTAATGACCTTTTAATAGCCTCAGATCAGGGACTTGTGTCTGTCCTCGTTCTGTTAGATCTCAGTGCAGCATTCGACACAATTGACCATCAAATTTTATTACAAAGACTAAAACAGTTAATTAACATTAATGGAACCGCCCTTAACTGGTTTAAATCGTATTTTTCTGATCGCTCCCAATTTGTGCAAATTAATGATGAGTCATCTGTGCGCACCAAAGTTAATCATGGTGTTCCACAGGGCTCTGTGCTCGGCCCAATTTTGTTCTCATTATATATGCTTCCACTAGGAAACATTATCAGGACACACTCGGTAAATTTCCACTGCTATGCGGATGACACCCAGTTATATTTGTCAATAAAACCTGAACAAAGTAATCAATTAACTAAACTTCGAACATGTCTCAAGGACATAAAAACCTGGATGACCCGAAATTTTCTCTTATTAAACTCAGACAAAACAGAGGTTATAATACTTGGCCCCAAACACCTTAGAGATGCATTATCTAATGATATAGCTGCGCTAGACGACATTGCCCTTGCTTCCAATGAAACAGTCAGGAACTTGGGAGTGATCTTCGATCCTGATTTATCCTTTAATAGTCACTTAAAACAAATTTCTAGGACCGCTTTTTTCCACTTGCGTAATATTTCAAAAATTAGACATGTCCTTTCACAAAAAGATGCAGAAAAACTAGTCCACGCCTTTGTTACATCGAGACTGGACTATTGTAATTCATTATTATCAGGCTCCAGCAGGAAGTCGTTAAAGACTCTACAGCTTGTCCAAAATGCTGCAGCACGTGTCCTGACGAGAACAAAGAGAAGAGAGCACATTTCTCCAATATTAGCATCGCTACACTGGCTTCCAGTTAAATCTAGAATAGAATTTAAAATTCTCCTCCTCACCTTCAAGGCCCTTAATAATATAGCGCCTTTATACCTTAAAGAGCTGTTATTCCTTATAAACCCACTAGAGCACTCCGCTCCCAGAATTCAAGCCTACTTGTCGCCCCTAAATTCTCTAAAAGTAGAGTAGGAGCCAGAGCTTTTAGCCATCAAGCCCCTCGGCTGTGGAATAATCTACCACTTTCAGTTCGGGAGGCAGTCACCATCTGTTCGTTTAAAAGTAGGCTCAAAACCTTCCTTTTTGATAAAGCTTATAGTTAGAGCTAATTAGTGCGCCAGAACGTTACTTGTTCTATTTTATGACACATGACACACGGAGCTTCTCTTTCCAGCTTCTCCTTCCTCTTCTCCATCCCTATCCCCCTTCCCCGGAATCCCTTTGCTTTATCACCCGCAGATCCAGGGCCTCTGTGGCCGCACCATGGATTACGGTTTGTGGATCGCGCACCGGGGGTCGCAGTGTTGGATCCAGTGTGGCGGATTCTGAGTCATGTGGGCTGATCGTGGTGCTGGTGGCGGACCCTGTGTCGCGTTGGCATTGGGCACGGGCGGTGGACCAGGACCGCAGTGGTGGCTTGTGATGGGTCCTCCTGGTGGGCGGCGGTGGACGGTGACTGAGGACTGAAGTGGCGTCTGGTCTGGATGGTGGATCGTGGTCTAGATGGTTGCTGAGCATGGAATCTGCTTCATCAATGCTGCTAGAGAGACTTTGATTATTGATGATGTTCTCCTGCACGTGGCATCTATTGTACTTCTGTCCGTCCTGGGAGAGGGATCCCTCACATGTGGCTCTCTCTGAGGTTTCTACATATTTTTACCCTGTTAAAAGGGTTTTTTGTAGTTTTTCCTTACTCTTGCTGAGGGTTAAGGACAGAGGATGTCACACCCTGTTAAGCCCTATGAGATGAATTGTAATTTGTGAATATGGGCTATACAAATAAAATTTGATTGATTGATTGATAAAGCTGAAAATCAGTGCTGTTTGACTGCCATAATAAAATAGGGTCACTCATCAACGTATTTTCTCAAAGGTCTGCAGTCATATTGCTTGATACTCACCATGCTTACAGTGGACGTTTATAATGAAAAAGGGTAATTTGAAATCTTGGTTTCAACTCTAAAGGAATTCTTTAAACAAATTATTTTAAGTTTTGGAATCCCCAATGAAAAAGTTGCAACTGAACGTTTTTTTCAGTCTAAATGGCACAAGGTGCAGAAAACGCCGGAAACGGTGAGATAAGCCTGTTTTAGCACCTTTGGTTGAAATCTTCATTTTTTCATCACAGATAAGCCTAAGGTGCACAAAAGCGATGGAAACGGTGAGATAAGCCTGTTTTAGCAACTTTGGTTGAAATCTTCATTTTTTCATCACAGATAAGCCTAAGATGCACAAAAAGCGCTGGAAACGGTGAGATAAGCATATTTTTGCAACTTTGGTTACTGTTTGGAGGTTTCATGGACTAAAGCTGAAAATCAGTGCCGTTTGACTGCCATAATGAAATAGGGTCACTCATCAACGTATTTTCTCAAAAGGTCTGCAGTCATATTGCTTGATACTCACCATGCTTACAGTGGACGTTTATAATGAAAAAGGGTAATTTGAAATCTTGGTTTCAACTCTAAAGGAATTCTTTAAACCAATGATTTTAATTTTTGGAATCCCCAATGAAAAAGTTGCAACTGAACGTTTTTTTCAGTCTAAATGGCACAAGGTGCAGAAAAGCGCCGGAAACGGTGAGATAAGCCTGTTTTAGCACCTTTGGTTGAAATCGTCACTTTTTCATCACAGATAAGCATAAGATGCACAAAAAGTGCTGGAAACGGTGAGATAAGCCTATTTGTGCAACTTTGATTAATGTTTGGAGGTTTCATGGACTAAAGCTGAAAATCAGTGCTGTTTGACTGCCATAATGAAATAGGGTCACTCATCAACGTATTTTCTCAAAAGGTCTGCAGTCATATTGCTTGATACTCATCATGCTTACAGTGGATGTTTATAATGAAAAAGGGTAATTTGAAATCTTGGTTTCAAATCTAAAGGAATTCTTTAAACAAATGATTTTAAGTTTTGGAATCCCCAATGAAAAAGTCGCAACTGAACAGTTTTTGCAGTCTAAATGGCACAAGGTGCAGAAAAGCGCTGGAAACGGTGAGAGAAGCCTATTTTAGCAACTTTGGTTGAAATCTTCATTTTTTCATCACAGATCAGCCTAAGGTGCACAAAAGCGCTGGAAACGGTGAGATAAGCCTGTTTTAGCACCTTTGGTTGAAATCTTCATTTTTTCATCACAGATCAGCCTAAGGTGCACAAAAGCGCCGGAAACGGTGAGATAAGCCTGTTTTAGCACCTTTGATTGAAATCTTCATTTTTTCATCACAGATCAGCCTAAGGTGCACAAAAGCGCCGGAAACGGTGAGATAAGCCTGTTTTAGCACCTTTGATTGAAATCTTCATTTTTTCATCACAGATCAGCCTAAGGTGCACAAAAGCGATGGAAAATGGTGATATAAGCCTGTTTTAGCACCTTTGGTTGATGTTTGGAGGTTTCATGGACTAAAGCTGAAAATCAGTGCTGTTTGACTGCCATAATGAAATAGGTTCACTCATCAACGTATTTTCTCAAAAGGTCTGCAGTCATATTGCTTGATACTCACCATGCTTACAGTCGATGTTTATAATGAAAAAGGGTAATTTGAAATCTTGGTTTCAACTCTAAAGGAATTCTTTAAACAAATGATTTTAAGTTTTGGAATCCCCAATGAAAAAGTTGCAACTGAACAGTTTTTTCAGTCTAAATGGCACAAGGTGCAGAAAAGCGCCGGAAACGGTGAGATAAGCCTGTTTTAGCACCTTTGGTTGAAATCTTCATTTTTTCATCACAGATAAGCCTAAGGTGCACAAAAGCGATGGAAACGGTGAGATAAGCCTGTTTTAGCAACTTTGGTTGAAATCTTCATTTTTTCATCACAGATAAGCATAAGATGCACAAAAAGTGCTGGAAACGGTGAGATAAGCCTATTTGTGCAACTTTGATTAATGTTTGGAGGTTTCATGGACTAAAGCTGAAAATCAGTGCTGTTTGACTGCCATAATGAAATAGGGTCACTCATCAACGTATTTTCTCAAAAGGTCTGCAGTCATATTGCTTGATACTCATCATGCTTACAGTGGATGTTTATAATGAAAAAGGGTAATTTGAAATCTTGGTTTCAACTCTAAAGGAATTCTTTAAACCAATGATTTTAATTTTTGGAATCCCCAATGAAAAAGTTGCAACTGAACGTTTTTTTCAGTCTAAATGGCACAAGGTGCAGAAAAGCGCCGGAAACGGTGAGATAAGCCTGTTTTAGCACCTTTGGTTGAAATCGTCACTTTTTCATCACAGATAAGCATAAGATGCACAAAAAGTGCTGGAAACGGTGAGATAAGCCTATTTGTGCAACTTTGATTAATGTTTGGAGGTTTCATGGACTAAAGCTGAAAATCAGTGCTGTTTGACTGCCATAATGAAATAGGGTCACTCATCAACGTATTTTCTCAAAAGGTCTGCAGTCATATTGCTTGATACTCATCATGCTTACAGTGGATGTTTATAATGAAAAAGGGTAATTTGAAATCTTGGTTTCAAATCTAAAGGAATTCTTTAAACAAATGATTTTAAGTTTTGGAATCCCCAATGAAAAAGTCGCAACTGAACAGTTTTTGCAGTCTAAATGGCACAAGGTGCAAAAAAGTGCTGGAAACGGTGAGAGAAGCCTATTTGTGCAACTTTGATTAATGTTTGGAGGTTTCATGGACTAAAGCTGAAAATCAGTGCTGTTTGACTGCCATAATGAAATAGGGTCACTCATCAACGTATTTTCTCAAAAGGTCTGCAGTCATATTGCTTGATACTCATCATGCTTACAGTGGATGTTTATAATGAAAAAGGGTAATTTGAAATCTTGGTTTCAAATCTAAAGGAATTCTTTAAACAAATGATTTTAAGTTTTGGAATCCCCAATGAAAAAGTCGCAACTGAACAGTTTTTGCAGTCTAAATGGCACAAGGTGCAGAAAAGCGCTGGAAACGGTGAGAGAAGCCTATTTTAGCAACTTTGGTTGAAATCTTCATTTTTTCATCACAGATCAGCCTAAGGTGCACAAAAGCGCTGGAAACGGTGAGATAAGCCTGTTTTAGCACCTTTGGTTGAAATCTTCATTTTTTCATCACAGATCAGCCTAAGGTGCACAAAAGCGCCGGAAACGGTGAGATAAGCCTGTTTTAGCACCTTTGATTGAAATCTTCATTTTTTCATCACAGATCAGCCTAAGGTGCACAAAAGCGATGGAAAATCGTGATATAAGCCTGTTTTAGCACCTTTGGTTGATGTTTGGAGGTTTCATGGACTAAAGCTGAAAATCAGTGCTGTTTGACTGCCATAATGAAATAGGTTCACTCATCAACGTATTTTCTCAAAAGGTCTGCAGTCATATTGCTTGATACTCACCATGCTTACAGTGGATGTTTATAATGAAAAAGGGTAATTTGAAATCTTGGTTTCAACTCTAAAGGAATTCTTTAAACAAATGATTTTAAGTTTTGGAATCCCCAATGAAAAAGTTGCAACTGAACAGTTTTTTCAGTCTAAATGGCACAAGGTGCAGAAAAGCGCTGGAAACGGTGAGAGAAGCCTGTTTTAGCAACTTTGGTTGAAATCTTCATTTTTTCATCACATATCAGCCTAAGGTGCAGAAAAGCGCTGGAAAATGGTGAGATAAGCCTGTTTTAGCACCTTTGGTTTATGTTTGGAGGTTTCATGGACTAAAGCTGAAAATCAGTGCTGTTTGACTGCCATAATGAAATAGGTTCACTCATCAACGTATTTTCTCAAAAGGTCTGCAGTCATATTGCTTGATACTCACCATGCTTACAGTGGATGTTTATAATGAAAAAGGGTAATTTGAAATCTTGGTTTCAACTCTAAAGGAATTCTTTAAACAAATGATTTTAAGTTTTGGAATCCCCAATGAAAAAGTTGCAACTGAACAGTTTTTTCAGTCTAAATGGCACAAGGTGCAGAAAAGCGCTGGAAACGGTGAGAGAAGCCTGTTTTAGCAACTTTGGTTGAAATCTTCATTTTTTCATCACAGATCAGCCTAAGGTGCAGAAAAGCGCTGGAAACGGTGAGAGAAGCCTATTTTAGCAACTTTGGTTGAAATCTTCATTTTTTCATCCCAGATCAGCCTAAGGTGCACAAAAGAACTGGCAACGGTGAGAGAAGCCTATTTCAGCAACTTTGGTTGAAATCTTCATTTTTTCATCACAGATCAGCCTAAGGTGCACAAAAGCACTGGAAAAGGTGAGATAAGCCTGTTTTAGCAACTTTGGTTGAAATCGTCATTTTTTCATCACAGATCAGCCTAAGGTGCACAAAAGCGCTGGAAACTGTGAGATAAGCCTGTTTTAGCAACTTTGGTTGAAATCTTCATTTTTTCATCACAGATCAGCCTAAGGTGCACAAAAGCGCTGGAAACGGTGAGATAAGCCTGTTTTAGCACCTTTGGTTGATGTTTGGAGGTTTCATGGACTAAAGCTGAAAATCAGTGCTGTTTGACTGCCATAATGAAATAGGGTCACTCATCAACGTATTTTCTCAAAAGGTCTGCAGTCATATTGCTTGATACTCACCATGCTTACAGTCGATGTTTATAATGAAAAAGGGTAATTTGAAATCTTGGTTTCAACTCTAAAGGAATTGTTTAAACAAATGATTTTAAGTTTTGGAATCCCCAATGAAAAAGTTGCAACTGAACAGTTTTTTCAGAATAAATGGCAAAAGGTGCAGAAAAGCACTGGAAACGGTGAGAGAAGCCTATTTTAGCAACTTTGGTTGAAATCTTCATTTTTTCATCCCAGATCAGCCTAAGGTGCAGAAAAGCGCTGGAAACGGTGAGAGAAGCCTATTTTAGCAACTTTGGTTGAAATCTTCATTTTTTCATCCCAGATCAGCCTAAGGTGCAGAAAAGCGCTGGAAACGGTGAGAGAAGCCTATTTTAGCAACTTTGGTTGAAATCTTCATTTTTTCATCACAGATCAGCCTAAGGTGCACAAAAGCGCTGGAAACGGTGAGAGAAGCCAATTTTAGCAACTTTGGTTGAAATCTTCATTTTTTCATCACAGATCAGCCTAAGGTGCACAAAAGCGCTGGAAACGGTGAGATAAGCCTGTTTTAGCAACTTTGGTTGAAATCGTCATTTTTTCATCACAGATCAGCCTAAGGTGCACAAAAGCGCTGGAAACTGTGAGATAAGCCTGTTTTAGCAACTTTGGTTGAAATCTTCATTTTTTCATCACAGATCAGCCTAAGGTGCACAAAAGCGCTGGAAACGGTGAGATAAGCCTGTTTTAGCACCTTTGGTTGAAATCTTCATTTTTTCATCACTAATCAGCCTAAGGTGCACAAAAGCGCTGGAAACAGTGAGATAAGCCTGTTTTAGCAACTTTGGTTGATGTTTGGAGGTTTCATGGACTAAAGCTGAAAATCAGTGCTGTTTGACTGCCATAATGAAATAGGGTCACTCATCAACGTATTTTCTCAAAAGGTCTGCAGTCATATTGCTTGATACTCACCATGCTTACAGTGGATGTTTATAATGAAAAAGGGTAATTTGAAATCTTGGTTTCAACTCTAAAGGAATTCTTTAAACAAATGATTTTAAGTTTTGGAATCCCCAATGAAAAAGTTGCAACTGAACAGTTTTTTCAGTCTAAATGGCACAAGGTGCAGAAAAGCGCTGGAAACGGTGAGAGAAGCCTATTTTAGCAACTTTGGTTGAAATCTTCATTTTTTCATCCCAGATCAGCCTAAGGTGCACAAAAGCGCTGGAAACGGTGAGAGAAGCCTATTTTAGCAACTTTGGTTGAAATCTTCATTTTTTCATCACAGATCAGCCTAAGGTGCAGAAAAGCGCTGGAAACGGTGAGAGAAGCCTGTTTTAGCAACTTTGGTTGATGTTTGGAGGTTTCATGGACTAAAGCTGAAAATCAGTGCTGTTTGACTGCCATAATGAAATAGGGTCACTCATCAATGTATTTTCTCAAAAGGTCTGCAGTCATATTGCTTGATACTCACCATGCTTACAGTGGATGTTTATAATGAAAAAGGGTAATTTGAAATCTTGGTTTCAACTCTAAAGGAATTCTTTAAACAAATGATTTTAAGTTTTGGAATCCCCAATGAAAAAGTTGCAACTGAACAGTTTTTTCAGTCTAAATGGCACAAGGTGCAGAAAAGCGCTGGAAACGGTGAGAGAAGCCTATTTTAGCAACTTTGGTTGAAATCTTCATTTTTTCATCACAGATCAGCCTAAGGTGCAGAAAAGCACTGGAAACGGTGAGAGAAGCCTGTTTTAGCAACTTTGGTTGAAATCTTCATTTTTTCATCACAAATCAGCCTAAGTTGCACAAAAGCGCTGGAAACGGTGAGAGAAGCCTATTTTAGCAACTTTGGTTGAAATCTTCATTTTTTCATCACAGATCAGCCTAAGGTGCACAAAAGCGCTGGAAACGGTGAGATAAGCCTGTTTTAGCAACTTTGGTTGAAATCTTCATTTTTTCATCACAGATCGGCCTGAGGTGCACAAAAGCGCTGGAAACGGTGAGATAAGCCTGTTTTAGCACCTTTGGTTGAAATCTTAATTTTTTCATCATAGATCAGCCTAAGGTGCACAAAAGCGCTGGAAACGGTGAAAGAAGCCTATTTTTGCAACTTTGGTTGAAATCTTCATTTTTTCATCACAGATCAGCCTAAGGTGCACAAAAGCGCTGGAAACGGTGAGATAGGCCTGTTTTAGCAACTTTGGTTGAAATCTTCATTTTTTCATCACAGATCAGCCTAAGGTGCACAAAAGCGCTGGAAACGGTGAGATAAGCCTGTTTTAGCACCTTTGGTTGATGTTTGGAGGTTTCATGGACTAAAGCTGAAAATCAGTGCTGTTTGACTGCCATAATGAAATAGGGTCACTCATCAACGTATTTTCTCAAAAGGTCTGCAGTCATATTGCTTGATACTCACCATGCTTACAGTGGATGTTTATAATGAAAAAGGGTAATTTGAAATCTTGGTTTCAACTCTAAAGGAATTCTTTAAACAAATGATTTTAAGTTTTGGAATCCCCAATGAAAAAGTTGCAACTGAACAGTTTTTTCAGAATAAATGGCAAAAGGTGCAGAAAAGCACTGGAAACGGTGAGAGAAGCCTATTTTAGCAACTTTGGTTGAAATCTTCATTTTTTCATCCCAGATCAGCCTAAGGTGCAGAAAAGCGCTGGAAACGGTGAGAGAAGCCTATTTTAGCAACTTTGGTTGAAATCTTCATTTTTTCATCCCAGATCAGCCTAAGGTGCAGAAAAGCGCTGGAAACGGTGAGAGAAGCCTATTTTAGCAACTTTGGTTGAAATCTTCATTTTTTCATCACAGATCAGCCTAAGGTGCACAAAAGCGCTGGAAACGGTGAGAGAAGCCAATTTTAGCAACTTTGGTTGAAATCTTCATTTTTTCATCACAGATCAGCCTAAGGTGCACAAAAGCGCTGGAAACGGTGAGATAAGCCTGTTTTAGCAACTTTGGTTGAAATCGTCATTTTTTCATCACAGATCAGCCTAAGGTGCACAAAAGCGCTGGAAACTGTGAGATAAGCCTGTTTTAGCAACTTTGGTTGAAATCTTCATTTTTTCATCACAGATCAGCCTAAGGTGCACAAAAGCGCTGGAAACGGTGAGATAAGCCTGTTTTAGCACCTTTGGTTGAAATCTTCATTTTTTCATCACTAATCAGCCTAAGGTGCACAAAAGCGCTGGAAACAGTGAGATAAGCCTGTTTTAGCAACTTTGGTTGATGTTTGGAGGTTTCATGGACTAAAGCTGAAAATCAGTGCTGTTTGACTGCCATAATGAAATAGGGTCACTCATCAACGTATTTTCTCAAAAGGTCTGCAGTCATATTGCTTGATACTCACCATGCTTACAGTGGATGTTTATAATGAAAAAGGGTAATTTGAAATCTTGGTTTCAACTCTAAAGGAATTCTTTAAACAAATGATTTTAAGTTTTGGAATCCCCAATGAAAAAGTTGCAACTGAACAGTTTTTTCAGTGTAAATGGCACAAGGTGCAGAAAAGCGCTGGAAACGGTGAGAGAAGCCTTTTTTAGCAACTTTGGTTGAAATCTTCATTTTTTCATCCCAGATCAGCCTAAGGTGCAGAAAAGTGCTGGAAACGGTGAGAGAAGCCTATTTTAGCAACTTTGGTTGAAATCTTCATTTTTTCATCACAGATCAGCCTAAGGTGCACAAAAGCGCTGGAAACGGTGAGATAAGCCTGTTTTAGCACCTTTGGTTGATGTTTGGAGGTTTCATGGACTAAAGCTGAAAATCAGTGCTGTTTGACTGCCATAATGAAATAGGGTCATTCATCAACGTATTTTCTTAAAAGGTCTGCAGTCATATTGCTTGATACTCACCATGCTTACAGTGGATGTTTATAATGAAAAAGGGTAATTTGAAATCTTGGTTTCAACTCTAAAGGAATTCTTTAAACAAATGATTTTAAGTTTTGGAATCCCCAATGAAAAAGTTGCAACTGAACAGTTTTTTCAGTCTAAATGGCAAAAGGTGCAGAAAAGCGCTGGAAATGGTTAGAGAAGCCTATTTTAGCAACTTTGGTTGAAATCTTCATTTTTTCATCCCAGATCAGTCTAAGGTGCAGAAAAGCGCTGGAAGCGGTGAGAGAAGCCTATTTTAGCAACTTTGGTTGAAATCTTCATTTTTTCATCACAGATCAGCCTAAGGTGCAGAAAAGCGCTGGAAACGGTGAGAGAAGCCTATTATAGCAATGTTGGTTGAAATCTTCATTTTTTCATCCCAGATCAGCCTAAGGTGCAGAAAAGCGCTGGAAACGGTGAGAGAAGCCTATTTTAGCAACTTTGGTTGAAATCTTCATTTTTTCATCCCAGATCAGCCTAAGGTGCAGAAAAGCGCTGGAAATGGTGAGAGAAGCCTGTTTTAGCAACTTTGGTTGAAATCTTCATTTTTTCATCACAGATCAGCCTAAGGTGCAAAAAAGCGCTGGAAACGGTGAGATAAGCCTGTTTTAGCAACTTTGGTTGAAATCTTCATTTTTTCATCACAGTTCGGCCTAAGGTGCACAAAAGCGCTGGAAACGGTGAGAGAAGC
This sequence comes from Platichthys flesus, assembly GCF_949316205.1. Taxonomy (NCBI): domain Eukaryota; kingdom Metazoa; phylum Chordata; class Actinopteri; order Pleuronectiformes; family Pleuronectidae; genus Platichthys; species Platichthys flesus. Next base: position 9,372 of record NC_084964.1, on the reverse strand, counting down.
CTATTTTAGCACCTTTGGTTGATGTTTGGAGGTTTCATGGACTAAAGCTGAAAATCAGTGCTGTTTGACTGCCATAATGAAATAGGGTCACTCATCAACGTATTTTCTCAAAAGGTCTGCAGTCATATTGCTTGATACTCACCATGCTTACAGTGGATGTTTATAATGAAAAAGGGTAATTTGAAATCTTGGTTTCAACTCTAAAGGAATTCTTTAAACAAATGATTTTAAGTTTTGGAATCCCCAATGAAAAAGTTGCAACTGAACAGTTTTTTCAGTCTAAATGGCACAAAGTGCAGAAAAGCGCTGGAAACGGTGAGAGAAGCCTATTTTAGCAACTTTGGTTGAAATCTTCATTTTTTCATCCCAGATCAGCCTAAGGTGCACAAAAGCGCTGGAAACGGTGACAGAAGCCTATTTTAGCAACTTTGGTTGATGTTTGGAGGTTTCATGGACTAAAGCTGAAAATCAGTGCTGTTTGACTGCCATAATGAAATAGGGTCACTCATCAACGTATTTTCTCAAATGGTCTGCAGTCATATTGCTTGATACTCACCATGCTTACAGTGGATGTTTATAATGAAAAAGGGTAATTTGAAATCTTGGTTTCAACTCTAAAGGAATTCTTTAAACAAATGATTTTAAGTTTCGGAATCCCCAATGAAAAAGTTGCAACTGAACAGTTTTTTCAGTCTAAATGGCACAAGGTGCAGAAAAGCGCTGGAAACGGTGAGAGAAGCCTATTTTTGCAACTTTGGTTGAAATCTTCATTTTTTCATCCCAGATCAGCCTAAGGTGCAGAAAAGCGCTGGAAACGGTGAGAGAAGCCTATTTTAGCAACTTTGGTTGAAATCTTCATTTTTTCATCCCAGATCAGCCTAAGGTGCAGAAAAGCGCTGGAAACGGTGAGAAAAGCCTGTTTTAGCACCTTTGGTTGATGTTTGGAGGTTTCATGGACTAAAGCTGAAAATCAGTGCTGTTTGACTGCCATAATGAAATAGGGTCACTCATCAACGTATTTTCTCAAAAGGTCTGCAGTCATATTGCTTGATACTCACCATGCTTACAGTGGATGTTTATATTGAAAAAGGGTAATTTGAAATCTTGGTTTCAACTCTAAAGGAATTCTTTAAACAAATGATTTTAAGTTTTTGAATCCCCAATGAAAAAGTTGCAACTGAACAGTTTTTTCAGTCTAAATGGCACAAGGTGCAAGTGGCGCTGGAAACGGTGAGAGAAGCCTATTTTAGCAACTTTGGTTGAAATCTTGATTTTTTCATCCCAGATCAGCCTAAGGTGCAGAAAAGCGCTGGAAACGGTGAGAGAAGCCTATTTTAGCAACTTTGGTTGAAATCTTAATTTTTTCATCCCAGATCAGCCTAATGTGCAGAAAAGCGCTGGAAACGGTGAGAGAAGCCTATTTTAGCAACTTTGGTTGAAATCTTCATTTTTTCATCCCAGATCAGCCTAAGGTGCAGAAAAGCGCTGGAAACGGTTAGAGAAGCCTATTTTAGCAACTTTGGTTGAAATCTTCATTTTTTCATCACAGATCAGCCTAAGGTGCAGAAAAGCGCTGGAAACGGTGAGAGATGCCTATTTTAGCAACTTTGGTTGAAATCTTCATTTTTTCATCACAGATCAGCCTAAGGTGCACAAAAGCGCTGGAAACGGTGAGAGAAGCCTATTTAAGCAACTTTGGTTGAAATCTTCATTTTTTCATCACAGATCAGCCTAAGGTGCACAAAAGCGCTGGAAACGGTGAGATAAGCCTGTTTTAGCACCTTTGGTTGATGTTTGGAGGTTTCATGGACTAAAGCTGAAAATCAGTGCTGTTTGACTGCCATAATGAAATAGGGTAACTCATCAACGTATTTTCTCAAAAGGTCTGCAGTAATATTGCTTGATACTATCGTATATTTGATGCAGCCGAGAGGTCAATGATATTGTAGAAGTTGTTGTTGGTGAAGGAAGGATTCCGAGGACCCAGTAGTTTCAGTGTAACAAAGTTTATTACAAGAAACTACAGGTCAGGACGAGCTCTAGAAACTCGGAGACATCACACAGCCAAATGGTGAAATCTGACGTGCTGGGGTCTTACACACATTTATATAGGGAGGTAGGTTCCGCCTTTGACTTCAGGTAAATGACGTCCCCAAAGGGACTTTTGACTGAATAAGGGCCCGTTTCTGTGTCCGAACATGAAGACACACAGGTCAAGCACATTCCTTCTTAACCCATCCATTAGCCGGTCACAGATAATTCCCTAATTCAAAGGTAGTCCCAAGAAGTCAAAGTGCAAGAGAAAACACCTGGAGGACTCTCCGAGAATGTCTGAGAGTCCAGAAGTATATAAGCCTGTCTTTGTATTTAAGACACGTCCCAACATGGTCTACTCTAACGAATATACACGACATAACCCCCCTTCGAGACTATACAAAGTCTCGAAACAATCAAAAGAATAAAACATGCAGGTATATGATCATGACAAAAATAACACATTGTCTACATTATAATTTAACAATATAGCAACAGTTATGGAGTTTTTAAGAGTGAGAGTGAAAAACCTGTCAGGCAGCTATCTTTCCATAAATATCCATCAAACAAACTAGACAGGAAAATTCTCTCACAACCCCTCTGCCCAGGCGGCCATACGTCATACTCCATGCTCCTGAAATTAGAAATTTTAACAAATTTTGTAAGGAAATTACTTTAAGCAAATACATATATGGGACTCTCAGCAAATAAAAACAAAATAATGTCCAAAGTCAGCCTGGTTGCCCCATTGGAGCTTCCAATGGACCTTTCCCTGCCTAACACCACTATCCTTAAAGATCACGAAAAAGAAAACATCTGAGGTCCCAGTATATTTACCTAATAACAGAAAACATAATTTTCTAAGTAATTAACACACCAAGAATATAATTCATTTTTAACATCACTTCTACATCTACAGAGAAAACATAAAAATAAAGAACACTGCACGTTTCTCAGCAGTATTGACTCTCAGTTGTAGTATCGATGACATGATGAATCTGGATATTTTATCCTTGTCCAGAGTCCTTCAGTCCATCCGTATTTTTCATCTTTGAAGTGTCTGAGTCCCTGAACATCAATCACCCTCTCAGTGATCTTTCCCCAATATCTTCTACAATGAAAGAAAAGAAAACCAGTATCTTTGCATACAACACAGACACAAATTAAAACATACAATACAGATTAACATTCTATAAGCAAATGTGAAATTATAAGTCCCATTGTCCATTTCCCCCCTGGAAACACATCACTAATATAATAAGAAACTGCTCTTATTGGTCCTAATTTCTCTTGCAACCAAGCATTTGCAGACCGTCCAGCGTTTTCCGGCTGGGTCATGTAGCCCCTGTTTCTTGTGAACTACTTTCTTCAGTATTCTCCTCCTCCATATTCTATCCAGCTGTTACACTCACAGGCAAACTGTCCACAATCATAACATTCTTCTGAATGCTGTTCAAAATTTGGATCGAACCTTCCTCTCCAGTTCTGTGCTTGATCAAATGCTGACTCTTGGTAGGAGATGACTGGAACCACTGATGATGGCTGGAACGATTGGAGCTGAACCTGGTTCAGCTGTGATTGTAGTAGTGATTGATCTAGTGGAGCCTGATTTTGTATAACCAGAGCTTGCTTATTCATTTTCTTATTATCCACCAGTTGTATTTGATTGAGTTTTCTAAGAACATCCTTATCATGTTCCTTCTGGTCATGTTCCTTTTTCCTGTACAGCACCACTTGATGGGCTATATGATCTGTATAAACACCTTTTTCCATGCTTCCCAGACCAACCACCTCTGCCAGTTTTCTTCCCACTGTTAGGGGCAACCCCTTCTGTATTTTGGCTCTCAAAATTGACTGCTCCATTTGATTCAAATCAGGGTCATTTCCTGTGACATTTCTCCACACTTGATGAGCTCTTGAAACATAGGCTCTCGGGTTTTCTTCCTGTCCCAGTGGTTCAATAAGAATGTTGTCAGGATGTACATTTGTCGGAAACGTCTCTTTCAGCGCTCTACACACTCGACCTCTATTTGCACAAAACAGCTCTGAATCATTCACAGCAGTTCCCACATATTGATTAAGTCCTGCTTTCTGTAGAATATCTCCCATAGCATGAACTCTTCAACATCTTGAAGAATCGGTAACTTCTCAATTATGTTTGACATATCTGTAGTCTGCCAAGGCCTATACTCCAAATTCTGCCCTCGGACGACAACTGGAAGCATTTTATTGAGTGTCAACTGTTTTCTTGAGCGCAAAGCATTTTTCATGCACAATAGTTGATAGCCTTCTTTCTGCAACTCCTCTACCTGGTTCTTCAGTGTTATTTGTCTTACTGTTTGTCTGGTATTTTCTATGTCCCTATCTTTCTTATCGTTTGCATCTTTGATCAATTTCTGTCCCTCAATTTCAAACAACTGGAGAATGCCAAGCTCCACTTGTTTCTTTTCTCTGCGTCCCTTTTTGCCAATCTTTTGCGCTGCCTTGTATGTGGATACAAGTACTCGCATTATTCTGATTACATCTGGGTTCATAGTTCCCTCTACCGGCCATGGTCGTTCAATATTAGCCCAGCGTTCATGCCATTTTTCTGATATTTTTGCAATGCCTTTAACTAAAGGATTATTCTTCTGTACTACATCAACTGGAGTAATTACTTTTGGACTTTTAGTGTCCTTTTTCCCCATAGTAGCAGCTACCTTTTGCTCCCTTATTGTAAATTTAAAAAGTAATTGCTAAGATTTAAAGCTACTTAAAGCTTTTTAGATTACTCCTCCCCCCTTTTAGGAATTGATTAATCAACAAATCAATCAAGCACTCAACAGCTCAACAAATTAATCAATTCATAAATCATGTAGTAAAACCACTAATTTACTGCAGCCAATAGAAATGAAATTGACTTCCCAACTCCAAAGGAATCAAAAAACTCATCAATGTAATATCACAACTCAAAATCTGCTTATAATGTTTGACAAAAAGATCCCGTGCTCCCACAAGTAACTGACTGTCACCAAATGTGCTCCTAATTGCAACAAGACAATCACCTATTTTATCTCAGATCATCAAAAAGTAACAATAGTGTATCACCAACACAGCTCAGATCAGAATGAACCAAACACAAACAGTGAAACTCACATTTGCAACTCTCAGCAGAGTTTAAACCAAATAATCCTATTCCATTAATTAATTAAATGCATTAACTGGTCAGTCTGTTGTCAATCCTCATATTTGACTGACTAAAGCATGTAGCTTTTCATGTGCATGTAAGCAGATGAATGTGCTCTATCAATCTCCTATAATAGCTTATGAATGAAAGCAGGCTAAAATGGTTATCAGCAATAATAACTATAAATGAAAACAAATACAAATATGTAAGATGCAGGTTTTTGTTAAAGAGTTTGTGTATAGACTCTACCCGCCTTGATCAAAGTGGAGATAGAAGCAGCACACGCAGTGGTCAGCAAGCCTCAGCCCTTGACCTGTAACGGCCAGCTGTTTTTTCGGCTCTCCACCTCAATTCTCACCCATCGTAAGGGAAAGAAAAAGACAATGATTTAGTATCTTTACATCCTTTTAACAACAACACAAGCGATTCAGTATGATTTAGTTTATTTCGGTCTAATAATATCTTTCAATTTCTCAATAACTTATTATTTATTCACGGCTGTACTCAAAACTCAGCAGTCCTTTCGTAAACAAATATAAATTAATGATTCTCCGTCTGTGCATTGCACATTTGTCACACCCAGTGAGGAAAAACAGATATGTTATTCTTATTTTATATCAGCCCATAGTGGAGAAGTTAACACTCTTAATAAAAGCATATTTGCATTCTCTAGTCAATGCAAACAATCTCCTCACGTCATCACCTTAAAACAAAATTCTGACTATCTCTCCTTCTATCAAAATTATCATTATCCAGCATTTAAAGCCCAGATGTCAAATTTAAACCCAATTTGTTCCCAAAGTGAACCCTTAACTAAGTATTGTCGAATTTAATGAAAACCAAATGAAACAAGAAAGTTCAAACAGTGAAATATTTTGTTTAGAACTACAGACGTATCCAATCTAGGTGAATCAAACAAACAACTTTATTTCCTAATATTGTCTGCACAATTTCGCTTTCCCACAAACAAACAAAGAAACAAATTGTCCTTTTTAGCTTTGTCTAAAACCCCATTAAAGAATTGGTTTTAAAACACTTTTTGACTCTGTCCCTGTGTCTCACAGAAGGCTATTATTACAATGAAAATCCCCCTCACGTTTCTACACGCAGAGTCATGTTCATGCACGAGAGACACACAGACACACACACACACACACACCAGAAAGATGGGGGCTGTGAAGACAAGGGAAGACAGACTAATGCAATAGTTCCCTGAAAGGGGCTATTTGCTTTCTCTAATACAGAGAACAAAATATCTGTCCTTATAAGTTATCAAATTTCCCGTTTGTAACCATAACATATATATATTTAATCAATTATAAAACCTTTTGTTATTAACTTTAGATCACACACACACCAGCACATGGAAAAAATGTGCATCAGTTGGAAGGAATCAAAGGTGTGGTTATATTAATTAAGTCCTCCTAAGAAGATTCATTATTTCATTCATCAACATCTGTTTTTTAAGAACAGCTCATAGTTTCAAGTCCCCTTAAATAGAGGCTCATTGTGATATTACAAGGCTCATATTTTATCAGTCCTTTCATATATATATCTCAGTTATATTGATTCAATCCCTGACCGGGAGACAACAAAATATACACACAAACCACTGCTTGAGAGGGGGGGGCTGTTCCTGTTACACACAGCCCCACGACTCCCTGTACACAGACGCACACACTTTCTCTTAGCCAAGGCTCTCATTCACACCCCGAGCATGCTTTGTGCCGCTATTTCTCTCTACTTCTTTTAAAATTTGTGCTACCTTTATGAGATGTAAATCATCCAATGAGAGGCTGCATCAGACACTGTTCGTCAACAAATGTCAGAGTGGGAACAGTCAATTGGATTTTTATTTTACAATCTCCAGTTATTAAACTGACCTGTGGTGAGGTTTTTACGGCCCATACTAACGCTCCTTCACTGAGAGCTTCGACTATCCAAATTTGCGGCTCTTCCTATGATCATTTCCTTACTCTTATTTTTCTCTTATTACTCTTTCTCTTATCACTTTACACTTATTTATTAATTCAAATTCCCTGGATCCAGGTTTATCCCAATTTTTCTCTTTAACTCAATTTCTGGCTATGCCTTAGCCAATTGAAATGCAGTGATTAATACACACATGTCTTACCGTTAAAAAGTTGAGGTACCGTCTTTTATAATCTTGCACAATGTCATTTAACCACCTTATCATTACAATTAAGCTATTCTAAACTATGTCCTGTACCTTTAGTACTTTTCTTTCCTTTATTCACCGTTATTTCATTTCTTTAACACTCCCCCCTTTTATTTGCGATGTGCACTTCGCAAAGAAAATCTAATTTAGCACGGAGATTCACTTCAAACACCAACACAACAAGACATTTCCTTAAAAACTGGTTCTTTTAACGGTGTGACCTTGCAGCAGACACTGAACAGCCTAGTGAGAAATGCTCACCCTGGTTGAAGTCATCTGGAGATGCAGCAGGCCTCAAATCGTCTCAGTTTGTGACGTCAAGTTATATCGTATATTTGATGCAGCCGAGAGGTCAATGATGTTGTAGAAGTTGTTGATGATGAAGGAAGGATTCCGAGGACCCAGTAGTTTCAGTGTAACAAAGTTTATTACAAGAAACCACAGGTCAGGACGAGCTCTAGAAACTCGGAGACATCAAACAGCCAAATGGTGAAATCTGACGTGCTGGGGTCTTACACACATTTATATAGGGAGGTAGGTTCCGCCTTTGACTTCAGGTAAATGACGTCCCCAAAGGGACTTTTGACTGAATAAGGGCCCGTTTCTGTGTCCGAACATGAAGACACACAGGTCAAGCACATTCCTTCTTAACCCATCCATTAGCCGGTCACAGATAATTCCCTAATTCAAAGGTAGTCCCAAGAAGTCAAAATGCAAGAGAAAACACCTGGAGGACTCTCCGAGAATGTCTGAGAGTCCAGAAGTATATAAGCCTGTCTTTGTGTTTAAGACACGTCCCAACATGGTCTACTCTAACGAATATACACGACAATACTCACCATGCTTACAGTGGATGTTTAAAATGAAAAAGGGTAATTTGAAATCTTGGTTTCAACTCTAAAGGAATTCTTTAAACAAATGATTTTAAGTTTTGGAATCCCCAATGAAAAAGTTGCAACTGAACAGTTTTTTCAGTCTAAATGGCACAAGGTGCAGAAAAGCGCTGGAAACGGTGAGAGAAGCCTATTTTAGCAACTTTGGTTGAAATCTTCATTTTTTCATCCCAGATCAGCCTAAGGTGCAGAAAAGCACTGGAAACGGTGAGAGAAGCCTGTTTTAGCAACTTTGGTTGAAATCTTCATTTTTTCATCACAGATCAGCCTAAGGTGCACAAAAGCACTGGAAACGGTGAGATAAGCCTGTTTTAGCACCTTTGGTTGAAATCTTCATTTTTTCATCACAGATCAGCCTAAGGTGCACAAAAGCGCTGGAAACGGTGAGAGAAGCCTATTTTAGCAACTTTGGTTGAAATCTTCATTTTTTCATCACAGATCAGCCTAAGGTGCACAAAAGCGCTGGAAACGGTGAGATAAGCCTGTTTTAGCACCTTTGGTTGAAATCTTCATTTTTTCATCACAGATCAGCCTAAGGTGCACAAAAGCGCTGGAAACGGTGAGAGAAGCCTATTTTAGCAACTTTGGTTGAAATCTTCATTTTTTCATCACAGATCAGCCTAAGGTGCACAAAAGCGCTGGAAACGGTGAGAGAAGCCTATTTTAGCAACTTTGGTTGAAATCTTCATTTTTTCATCACAGATCAGCCTAAGGTGCACAAAAGCGCTGGAAACGGTGAGAGAAGCCTATTTTAGCAACTTTGGTTGAAATCTTCATTTTTTCATCCCAGATCAGCCTAAGGTGCAGAAAAGCGCTGGAAACGGTGAGAGAAGCCTATTTTAGCAACTTTGGTTTAAATCTTCATTTTTTCATCCCAGATCAGCCTAAGGTGCAGAAAAGCGCTGGAAACGGTGAGAGAAGCCTATTTTAGCAACTTTGGTTGAAATCTTCATTTTTTCATCGCAGATCAGCCTAAGGTGCACAAAAGCGCTGGAAACGGTGAGAGAAGCCTATTTTAGCAACTTTGGTTGAAATCTTCATTTTTTCATCACAGATCAGCCTAAGGTGCACAAAAGCGCTGGAAACGGTGAGAGAAGCCT